>NC_084794.1:192421669-192424169 GCF_963169125.1 Humulus lupulus | reverse complement strand
TGCTACTGCTACTGCTACTGCTACTGCTACTGCTACTACTACTGCTACTGCTACTGCTGCTGCTACTGCTGCAGCTGCTGCAACTGCTGCTACTGCTACTTCTGCTGCTGCTGCTACTGCTGCTGCTACTGCTACTGCTACTGCTACTGCTGCTACTACTATTACTATTACTACTACTACTACTCCTGCTAATGATGCTGCTCCTGCTGCTGCTGCTGCTCCTGCTCCTGCTGTTGCTACTACTACTACTTCTACTACTACTACTACTACTAATACTGCTACTACTGCTCCTACTGCTACTACTGCTACTACTGCTACTGCTACTACTGCTACTACTGCTACTACTGCTACTGCTACTACTGCTACTACTACTACTACTACTGCTGCTGCTGCTCCTGCTCCTGCTGCTGCTCCAGCTGCTGCTGCTGCAGATGCTGCTGCTGCTACTACTGCTACTACTGCTACTACTGCTACTACTGATACTACTACTGCTACTACTACTGCTACTACTACTCCTACTACTCCTGCTACTCCTGCTACTACTGCTACTACTGCTACTACTACTGCTACTACTACTTCTTCTACTGCTACTAGTACTGCTACTTCTACTGCTAATACTACTCCTACTACTACTGCTACTACTTCTGCTACTACTTCTGCTACTACTACTCCTACTACTCATACTCCTACTACTACTGCTACTACTACTGCTACTACTGCTACTACAGCTACTACTAGTACTACTACTGCTACTACTGCTACTGCTACTGCTACTGCTATTGCTACTGCTACTACAACTGCTACTGCTACTACTACTACTGCTACTTCTACTGCTACTGCTACTGCTACTGCTACTGCTGCTACTGCTACTGCTGCTCTACTACTGCTACTGTTACTACTGCTACTACTGCTACTGCTACTGCTACTGCTACTGCTACTGCTGCTACGGCTGCTTCTACTGCTGCTACTGCTGCTACTGCGACTACTGCTACTGCTACTGCTACTATACTACTGCTACTGATGCTACTGCTACTGCTACTATACTACTGCTACTGATGCTACTGCTACTGCTGCTGCTACTGCTACTGCTACTGCTACTGCTACTACTGCTGCTCTTGCTACTGCTATTGCTACTGCTCCTGCTGCTGCTACTGCTGCTACTGCTACTACTGCTGCTGCTGCTTCTACTACTACTGCTGCTGCTGCTGCTATTACTACTATTACTGCTACTGCTACTGCTGCTGCTGCTGCTGCTGCTGCTGCTGCTACTGCTACTGCTGCTGCTACTGCTGCTGCTGCTACTGCTGCTGCTGCTTCTACTACTGCTACTACTGCTGCTACTGCTACTGCTACTGCTACTGCTATTGCTACTACTACTTCTGCTGCTGCTACTGCTACTGCTGCTACTGCTACTGCTGCTGCTACTGCTGCTGCTACTGCTGCTGCTGCTGCTACTGCTACTACTGCTGCTACTGCTACTGCTACTGCTACTGCTACTACTGCTGCTATTGCTACTGCTATTGCTACTGCTCCTGCTGCTGCTACTGTTACTACTGCTGCTGCTGCTTCTACTACTGCTGCTGCTCCTGCTATTACTACTATTACTGCTACTGCTACTGCTGCTGCTGCTGCTGCTGCTGCTGCTGCTGCTGCTGCTGCTGCTGCTGCTGCTACTGCTACTGCTACTGCTGCTACTGCTGCTACTGCTGCTGCTGCTGCTACTGCTGCTGCTACTGCTACTGCTACTGCTACTGCTACTTCTACTGCTGCTACTGCTACTGCTGCTACTGCTACTACTGCTACTACTGCTACTGCTACTACTGCTACTACTACTACTACTGCTACTACTACTACTGCTACTGCTCCTGCTGCTGCTCCTGCTTCTGCTGCTGCTCCTGCTTCTGCTGCTGCTCCTGCTGCTGCTGCTGCAACTACTACTACTACTACTACTGCTACTACTGCTACTTCTGCTACTATACTACTGCTACTGCTGCTACTGCTACTACTGCTGCTACTGCTACTGCTACTGCTTCTGCGGCAGCTGCTGCTACTATTACTACTACTACTGCTACTGCTACTACTGCTACTACTACTATTACCACCACTTCTACTGCTGCTGCTGCTGCTGCTGCTACTGCTTCTACTACTACTGCTACTACTGCTACTACTGCTGCTACTACTACTACAACTACTACTGCTGCGGCTCCTGCTGCTGCTGCTGCTGCTGCTCATGCTGCTGCTCATGCTGCTGCTGCTGCAGCTGCTGCTGTTGCTGCTACTACTACTGCTACTACTACTGCTACTACTGCTGCTACTACTGCTACTACTACTAATGCTACTACTACTAGTACTCCTACTACTACTGCTACTACTGCTACTACTGCTACTGCTACTGCTACTACTACTAATGCTACTACTACTCCTCCTACTACTACTACTACTGCTACTACAGCTACTACTATTACTACTGCTACTACTACTACTGCTGCTACTACTGCTA
>NC_084794.1:192374169-192381669 GCF_963169125.1 Humulus lupulus | reverse complement strand
ACCACTACCCCTACCACTACCACTACAATTACCCCTACTACTACTACTACTACTAATACTACTACTACTACCCCTACTACTACTACTACTACTACTACTACTACTACTACCACTACCTTTACCGCTACCACTACCTCTACCACTACCCCTACCAGTACTACTACAACTACTGCTACTGCTACTAACACTACTACAACTACTACCACTAACACTAATACTACTACTACTACTACTACCACTACCACTACCTCTACTACTAATACAACTTCTACCCCTACTACTACTGCTACTACCACCACTTCTAATACTACTCATACTCATGCTAATAGTGCTAATACTACTACTGCAAAGACTACTACTACTATTACTCCTGCTACAACTGGTACTACAACTACTACTACTTCTGCCACTACCACTACCCCTACCACTACAATTACCCCAACTACTACTACTACTACTACTACTACTACTACTACTACTACTACTACTACTACCACTACCTTTACCACTACCACTACCCCTACCAGTACTACTACAACTACTGCTACTGCTAGTAACACTACAACAACTACTACCACAATCACTAGTACTACTACTACTACAACAACTACCACTACCACTACCACTACCACTACCACTACCTCTACCACTAATACAACTTCTACCACTACTACTACTGCTACTACCACCACTTCTAATACTACTCATACTCATGCTACTAGTGCTAATACTACTATTGCTACCACTACTACTACCACCACTAATTTTACTACAACTACTACTACTACTACTACTTCTACTACTGTTACTCCTGCTACTACTGCTACTACTACTACTACTACTACTACTCTAATACTACCACTGCCACTACCTTTACCACTACCACTACCTCTACCACTACCCCTACCAGTACTACTACAACTACTGCTACTGCTAGAAATACTACTACAACTACTACCACTAACACTAGTACTACTACTACTACAACTACTACCACTACCACTACCACTACCACTACCTCTACCACTAATACAACTTCTACCACTACTACTACTGCTACTACCACCACTTCTAATACTACTCATACTCATGCTACTAGTGCTAATACTACTATTGCTACCACTACTACTACCACCACTAATTTTACTACAACTACTACTACTACTACTACTACATCTACTACTGTTACTCCTGCTACTACTGCTACCACTACTACTACTACTACTCTAATACTACCACTACCACTACCTTTACCACTACCACTACCTCTACCACTACCCCTACCAGTACTACTACAACTACTACTACTGCTAGTAACACTACTACAACTACTACCACTAACACTAGTACTACTACTACTACAACTACTACCACTACCACTACCACTACCACTACCTCTACCACTAATACAACTTCTACCACTACTACTACTGCTAATACCACCACTTCTAATACTACTCATACTCAAGCTACTAGTGCTAATACTACTACTGCTAGCACTACTACAACCACCACTAATTTTACTACTACTACTACTACTACTACTACTTCTACTACTGTTACTCCTGCTACTACTGCTACTACTACTACTACTACTACTACTACTCTACTACTACCACTACCACTACCACTTCCACTACCATTACCCCTACTACTACTTCTACCCCTACCACTACCACGACCACTACCACTTCCACTACCAACACTACTACCGCCACTACAACTACCACTACTACTTCTACAACTACCCCTACCGCTACTACTGCTACCACTTCTACTACTGCTACTACTACTACTTCTACTACTACTGCTGCTGCTACTTCTTCTACTACTACTGCTACTACTACTACTACTACTACTACTACTACTACAAATACCACTACCACAACCACTACCACTACTACTACTACTACTTCTACCAATACCACTACCACTACCACTACAACTACCACTACCCCTACCCCTACTACCACTTCTATGATTACTACTACTACTACTACTACCACTACTACTAATACTACTTCTACTACTACTACTACTACTACTACAACTACCATGACCACTACCACTACCATTACCACTACTACTACCACTACTACTACTACTACTGCTACTATCACTACTACTACTGCTGCTACTCCAACTTCTACTACTACTCCTACTCCTGCAACTACTGCTACTACTACTGCTGCTACCACTACTACTACTACCACTACTACTACCGCTACCTCTACTACCAGTCCTACTACTGCTACTACTTCTACTAATGCTACTACTACTACTACTACTACGACTACCATTACCATTACCACTACCGCTACCTCTACTACTACTTCTACCACTACCACGACCACAACATCCACCACTACTACTACTACTACAACCCCTACCACTGTTACTACTACTACTACTACTACTTCTATAACTACAACCGCTGCTACTTCTATAACTACAACCGCTGCTACTTCTTCTACTACTACTGCCGCTGGGTTTTCTTCTACTACTACCACTACCATTACCACTACCACTACAAATACCACTCCCACTACCACTACCACTACCACTATTACTAGTACTACTACTACCACTACCACTACCACTACCACTACCACTACCATTACCACTACCCCAACCCCTACTACTACTACTATTACTACTACTACTACAACTACTACCACTACCACTACCACTACCACTACCACTACCACTACCACTACCACTACTACTACTATTACTACTACTACTACCACTACCCCTACCACTACCACTACCATTACCACTACCCCTACCACTACCACTACTACTACTACTACTACTACTACTACTGCTGCTACTATCACTACTACTATTACTGTTACTCCCACTTCTACTACTACTCCTACACCTGCAACTTCTGCCACTACTACTGCTGCTACCACTGCTATTACTACCACTACTACTACTGCTACTACTACTACTACTTCTACTCCTGCTACTACTGCTACCACTGCTTCTACTATTACTACTACTACTACTACCACTACCACTACCGCTACCTCTACTACTACTTCTACCACTACCACTACAACATCCACTACCACTACCACTTCCACTTTCACCACCACTACCACCACCACCACTACCACTACTACTACTACTACTACTACTACTACTGCTACTACTGCTACTACAACTACTACTACTACTACTACCACTACTACTACTACTACAACTACTACCACCACCACCACCACCACCACCACTACCACTACCACTACCACTACCCCTACCACTACCACCACAATTACCACTACCACTACTACCACTACTACTACCACTTCTACCATTACTACTACTACTACTACTACTACTACCCCCACTACCACTACCACTGCAGCTGCTGCTGCTGCTGTTACAACATCTACTGCTATTGCTACTAATACAACTACTACTACTACTACTACCACCACCACCACCACTACTTCTACTACTGACACTACCACTACTACTGCTACCGCTGCTACTACTACTACTACTACTGCTACACTACTACTACTACTACTACTACTACCACTGCTTCTGTTACTACTATTACTACTACTACTACTAGTACTACTAATACTACTACTTCTACTACTACTACTACTACTACTACTACTACTACTTCTACTACAGCTACTAATGTTACTCCTACTACTACTATTACTACTGCTACTACTACAACTACCACCACTACAACCTCCACCACCACTAATACTATTACTACTAACACTACCACTACTACTACCACTAGGACTAGCACTACCGCTACCTTTACCCTTACCACTACCACTACCTCTACCACTACCCCTACCACTACTACGACTACCACTACTACTATTACTACTACTACTGCTACTACTGCTACTACTGCTACTTCAACTTCTACTACTTCTACATCTACTGCCACTACCACTACAACTACCACCACCACTACCCTTTCCACCACCTCCTCCACCGCCACCACCACTACTACTTCCACTACTACCACTACCACTACCACTACGATTACTACTTCGACTACCACTTCCCGTACCACTACCACTACCACCACCACTACCACTACCACCACCACCACCACCACCACCACTACTACTACTACCAATACCACTACTAGTACCACTACCACTACCAGTACCACTACCACTACCACTACTACTACCACTAGCACTACCACTACCATTACTACCACTACCACTACCACTACTAGTACTACCATTACAACTACCACCACCTCTACTACTACTACTACTATTTCTACTGCTACTACTTCTACTACTACTACCACTACAACTACCACTACCAGTACTATTTCTAACACTACTACTTCTACCAATACAACTACCACCACCACTACTACTACTACTACTGCTACTACTACTACTACCACTACCTTTACAACTACCCCCACCACTTCCACTACCACCACCACCACCAACACCATCACCACCACTACTACCACTTCCACTACCACTACCACCATCACCACCACCACTACTACTACCTCTACTTCCACTACCACTGCCACTACTACTATTACTACTACTTCTACTACTACTCCTACCACTACCACTACCACTACCCCTACCACTATCACTACAATTACCCCTACTACTACTACTACTACTAATACTACTACTACTACCCCTACTACTACTACTACTACTACTACTACCACTACCTTTACCGCTACCACTACCTCTACCACTACCCCTACCAGTACTACTACCACTACTGCTACTGCTACTGCTACTAACACTACTACAACTACTACCACTAACACTAATACTACTACTACTACTACTACTACTACTACCACTACCACTACCACTACCACTACCACTACTACTAATACAACTTCTACCCCTACTACTACTGCTACTACCACCACTTCTAATACTACTCATACACATGCTAATAGTGCTAATACTACTACTGGAAAGACTACTACTACTACTACTCCTGCTACTACTGGTACTACAACTACTACTACTTCTGCCACTACCACTACCACTACCCCTACCACTACAATTACCCCAACTACTACTACTACTACTACTACTACTATTACTACTACTACTACTACTACTACTACCACTACCTTTACCACTACCACTACCTCTACCACTACCCCTACTAGTATTACTACAACTACTGCTACTGCTAGTAACACTACAACAACTACTACCACTAACACTAGTACTACCACTACCACTACCACTTCCACTACCACTAATACAACTTCAACCACTACTACTACTGCAACTACCACCACTTCTAATACTACTCATACTCATGCTACTAGTGCTAATACTACTATTGCTACCACTACTACTACAACCACTAATTTTACTACAACTACTACTACTACTACTACTTCTACTACTGTTACTCCTGCTTCTACTGCTACTACTAATACTACTACTACTACTCTAATACTACCACTACCACTACCTTTACCACTACCACTACCTCTACCAGTACCCCTACCAGTACTACTACAACTACTGCTACTGCTAGTAACACTACAACAACTACTACCACTAACACTAGTACTACCACTACCACTACCACTACCACTACCACTACCACTACCACTAATACAACTTCAACCACTACTACTACTGCTACTACCACCACTTCTAATACTACTCATACTCATGCTACTAGTGCTAATACTACTACTGCTACCACAACTACTACCACCACTAATTTTACTACAACTATTACTACTACTACTACTTCTACTACTGTTACTTCTGCTACTACTTCTACTACTACTACTACTACTCTGCTACTACCACTTCCACTACCACTACCACGACCACTACCACTTCCACTACCAACACTACTACCGCCACTACAACTACTAATACTTCTACTACCACTACCACTACTACTTCTACAACTACCCCTACCGGTACTATTGCTACCACTTCTACTACTGCAACTAGTACTACTTCTACTACTACTGCTGCTGCTACTTCTTCTACTACTTCTGCTACTACTACTACTACTACTACTACTACCACTACCACTACCACTACCACTACCACTACCATTACCACTACCCCAACCCCTACTACTACTACTATTACTACTACTACTACTACTACTACTACCACGACCACTACCACTACCACTACCACTACTACTACTACTGCTACTACTACTACCACTACCCCTACCACTACCACTACCATTACCACTACCCCTACCACTACCACTACCACTACTACTACTACTACTACTACTACTACTACTACTACTGCTGCTACTATCACTACTACTATTACTGTTACTCGCACTTCTACTACTACTCCTACACCTGCAACTTCTGCCACTACTACCGCTGCTACCACTGCTACTACTACCACTTCTACTACTGCTACTACTACTACTACTTCTACTCCTGCTACTACTGCTACCACTGCTTCTACTATTACTACTACTACTACTACCACTACCACTACCGCTACCTCTACTACTACTTCTACCACTACCACTACAACTTCCACTACCACTACCACTTTCACCACCACTACCACCACCACCACTACCACTACTACTACTACTACTACTACTACTACTACTGCTACTACTGCTACTACAACTACTACTACTACTACTACCACTACTACTACTACTACTACTACTACTACTACTACCACCGCCACCACCACCACCACAACCACCACCACCACCACTACCACTACCACTACCCCTACCACTACCACCACAATTACCACTACCACTACTACCTATACTACTACCACTTCTACCATTACTACTACTACTAGTAAT
Organism: Humulus lupulus; assembly: GCF_963169125.1. NCBI lineage: Eukaryota > Viridiplantae > Streptophyta > Magnoliopsida > Rosales > Cannabaceae > Humulus > Humulus lupulus. The sequence goes on along the minus strand of NC_084794.1, from coordinate 192,374,847 downwards.
ACTACTACTACTACTACTACTACTACTACCCCCACTACCACTACCACTGCAGCTGCTGCTGCTGCTGTTACAACTTCTACTGCTATTGCTACTAATACTACTACTACTACTACTACTACCACCACCACCACCACTACTACTACTACTAACACTACCACTACTACTGCTACCGCTGCTACTACTACTACTACTACTGCTACACTACTACTACTACTACTACTACTACCACTGCTTCTGCTACTACTATTACTACTACTACTACTAGTACATCTAATACTACTACTTCTACTACTACTACTACTACTACTACTACTACTACTTCTACTACTGCTACTACTGTTACTCCTACTACTACTATTACTACTGCTACTACTACAACTACCACCACTATAACCTCCACCACCACTAATACTATTACTACTAACACTACCACTACTACTACCACTAGGACTAGCACTACCACTACCTCTACCCTTACCACTACCACTACCTCCACCACTACCGCTACCACTACTACGACCTCCACTACTACTTTTACTACTGCTACTGCTACTACTACTACTGCTACTTCTACTTCCACTACCACTACAACTACCACCACAACTACCCCTACCACCAGCACCTCCACCGCCACCACCACTACTACTACCACTTCCACCACTACCACTACCACTACCA